>NC_137949.1:32082258-32083758 GCF_963969265.1 Rhamphochromis sp. 'chilingali' | reverse complement strand
AGAGGCACACAAGTCGATTTGTACCGCATTGAGTTGCAAAGCAGCTGACCAGCTTGTGTGTGTGTGTGTGTGTGTGTGTGTGTGTGTGTGTGTGTGTGTGTGTGTGTGTGTGTGTGTGTGTGTGTGTGTGTCTCTTTTACACAAAAAATACATGTGAGTGCACTTGCAACAACTTTTAATATGCAATGTACAGGACTTGCCAGCTAGGCGCCATCCTGTGGACCAAACATGCAATTGAAAGATGTTATTTTCGCCGGTATAACTCCTTCAGACACTTTCTACCGCATTGAGCCAGCAGAGGGAGCCCCCCTGGTTCAATCCCAGTTGCACAGCAGTTGTGACCAGCTTCTGTCTGTGTGCTTTGGTGTGTGTGTGTGTGTGTGTGTGTGTGTGTGTGTGTGTTGACAGAGAGAGAGAGAGAGAGAGAGAGAGACAGAGAGAGAGAGAGACAGAGAGGGAGAGATACAAAGGAATGTAATTCAAATTTTGCACTTCAGACCTTACAGTGTGTGTGTGTGTGTGTGTGTGTGTGTGTGTGTGTGTGTGTGTGTGTGTCTGTCTTTTACACAAAAAATGCACTTGCAACAACTTTAATATGGAATGTACTGGACTTGCCAGCTAGGCGCCCTCCTGTGGACCAAACATGCAATTGAAAGATGTTATTTTCGCCGGTATAACTCCTTCAGACACTTTGTACCGCATTGAGCCAGCAGAGGGAGCCCCCCTGGTTCAATCCCAGTTGCACAGCAGTTGTGACCAGCTTCTGTCTGTGTGCTTTGGTGTGTGTGTGTGTGTGTGTGTGTGTGTGTGTGTGTGTGTGTGTGTGTGTGTGTGTGTGTGTGTGACAGACAGAGAGAGAGAGAGAGAGTGACACTTGCTGTGTATTTAAGAAACAAACGCTCAAAGAAACCAAACAGAATGACACAGGCAGAAAGACACTGTTTTATTTTGGTAACCAATGATGCATTTCTTCTCCCCTTGTACAGGGCCTTTTATGACAGGAACAGGAACCACAGAGCGTCAGCGGCAGACATCCAAGCTGCACAGGGCACACGCAGCACCAGGCAGAATTAATGACGTCCCTGATCCACAGCTCAAGCCCAGCCACCCGCTGCCTCCTCGCCGCCTCCTCCCGGGACCTTCAAGGACCACCCACCAGCCACTGGTACACATTCCAATCTTACACAATGGCCCCAGCATCACAGGGCATCTCCTGACATTAAAATCTATCCTGATTTCTGTTGTTTTTACCTCATCTCTGAGCCGCTGAGTGTGAGTGTGTGTGTGTGTGTGTGTGTGTGTGTGTGTGTGTGTGTGTGTGTGTGTGTGTGTGTGTGTGACAGACAGACAGACAGACGGAGAGAGGGAGATTCAAAGCACTATAATTCAAATTTTGCACTGCAGACCTCACAGTGTGAGTGTGAGTGTGAGTGTGTGTGTGTGTGTGTGTGTGTGTGACAGGCAGACAGACAGACAGACAGACAGAGAGAGAGAGGGAGA